>NW_026897361.1:0-31853 GCF_033153095.1 Gastrolobium bilobum
TCAAGAATAAAAAATGACATTGTTAAATATAATTAAAGAAAAGAGTCTACGCGTAGGAGAAAAAGGGAGAGACATAAATGGACGTGTAGTAGGAGACTTCTACACAATTGGTGAGACAGAGACATGTTGTGTTCAGGTATAATTTTATATTTTAATTTAGTTTTCTTCTTCGTATTTAGTATTTGTAATTTCTCAAAACATTAAATGTCTTTAAGGAATAACATATATTGTCAATAATTGTATTAAATGTAGATGTGCGTCGAGATGCACTGCATTTTTGTTTTTTTAGTGAGTAGGTTAGCGGATCAATTAGAATTTTAATATATTAGAATATCTATCATTTACTTTGTTTATTCTCTCTTTCATTTATTAGAAAAGAATATTGCGTGGAGGAAACGTATTCTATTATTTTTGGTATGTTGAAAGGGAAGATTTTTCAAAGGTAAGCACGTTTAACTTTTATCTATTTCATGTGTTTTGGAGTGTCTTGAACTGATTGGTATCATAATTTTTTGTTTCAAAGTAAGATTTCCCTTCACATCCCTCAACACCTTTGTGTATGGTAAGGTATGTTACAAAAAAGGTGTAAATTTTTTGGATTGTATCATTTTTAAGGGAATATGTAACGCATGACGCCAAGGAAGGAGAGTTATTATCGAATGATGGATTTTGAATATAATTCGTTGTTGCATGACGATGAATGATGGATTTAGAATATAATTCATTGTTGCATGACGACAAAGAAATGGAAATATCTTATGCATGACGACATGTAAAGGGAAATATCTTACACATGATTTCTTTGTAACCCTTTATCCTATGGTCTGAGAAGTTATGTTATTTATATGTAACCCTTCATCCAATGGCTTATTTTCATTATTTCTAATAATTTTCACAAGCATAAGATTTTAATTTCACTATATAGGAGAATCTGAACTCAAGGTACACGTCAAGATGCATATGTTTTTACAACAAATGAGGCATATCTTGTCCTTGTTATTAATTTAAATAATTGCAATGAAAAATAAAATAATGGTGGTTTTGACTGTAATGTTACATTTTTCAGGAATATAACGCTATGAAGTTTCAAATATGTACGCTTCCGGGAATGTATTTCATTCGATTAAATAATTGTGCATTATGAGTTGGTCTAATTTACTATTATGTGAAAATAATATTAATCTATATTTATTTATTTTCTGAGAATACATCTTTTGTGGGATTTGGTGCCTGACGGCGATGTATTCAAAGCATGTATTGACATAAATAACAAGACAAATAAAAATGAGCTGAAAAATTAAATGAAACTAGAAGATATGCCTGCAAACGTGATAAAGAGATATGATGAAGATATGGAGAAAATAATGCAAGACCAGGTTAACCTTTGGCTGCAAAAGCACAATCAAAATTACAGGTAAAGATATGCAAATTTATCTTGAGGTATTATTACTTCCAACCTTTTATTAATTGATCTCCTTTTTTATTTTAGGTTAGTTAGAATTGGAAAAAAAGTAAAGCTATGTCAGATATACAAATTTATATTGCGGTACAATTTAGTATTAAAATATTTTTATAAAAATTATTTCTAACAAGTGTATTAAGAACAAGAATTAATTAAGCAGTGGCGTGGATGCTCTCGAACAAGGACAACCCTACTTTTAAGAATAAAAAATGACATTGTTAAATATAACTAAAGAAAAAAGCCTACGCGTAGAAGTAAAAGGGAGAGACATAAATAGACGTGTAGTAGGAGACTTCAACACAATTGGTGAGACAGAGACATGTTGTGTTTAGGTATAATTTTATATTTTAAATTAGTTTTCTTCTTCGTATTTAATATTTTTAATTTCTCAAAAAAAAATAATATCTTTAAGGAATAACATATATTGTCAATAATTGTATTAAATGTAGATGTGCGTCGAGATGCACTCCACTTTTTGTTTTGTTAGTGAGTAGGTTAGAGGATCAATTAGAAATTTAATATATTAGAATATCTATCATTTACGTTGTCTATTCTCTCTTTCATTTATTAGAAAAGAATATTGCGTGGAGGACGCGTATTCTATTATTTTTGGTATGTTGAAAGGGGAGATTTTTTAAAGGTAAGCACGTGTAACTTTTATCTATTTCATGTGTTTTGGAGTGTCTTGAACTGATTGGTATCATAATTTTTTGTTTCAAAGTAAGATTCCCCTAAACATCCCTCAACGACTTTGTCTATGGTAAGGAATGTTACAAAAATGGTGTAAATTTTTCGGATTGTATCATTTTTATGGGAATATCTAATGCATGACGCCAAGGAATGGTATAATTCGTTGTTGCATGACGATGAATGATGGATTTAGAATATAATTCGTTGTTGCATGACGACAAAGAAATGGAAATATCTTATGCATGACGACATGTAAAGGGAAATATCTTACACATGATTTCTGTGTAACCCTTTATCCTATGGTCTGAGAATTTATGTTATTTATATGTAACCCTTCATCCCATGGCTTATTTTCATTATTTCTAATAATTTTCACAAGCATAAGATTGTAATTTCAGTATATAGGAGAATCTGAACTCAAGGTACACGTGAAGACGCATATGTTGTTACAACAAACGAGGAATATCTTGTCCTTGTTATTAATTTAAATAATTGCAATGAAAAATAAAATTATGGTGGTTTTGACTGTAATGTTACATTTTTCAGGAATATAACGCTATGAAGTTTCAAATATGTACGCTTCCGGGAATGTATTTCATTTGATTAAATAATTGTGCATTATGAGTTGGTCTAATTTACGATTATGTGAAAATAATATTGATCTATATTTATTTATTTTCGGAGAATACATATTTTATGGGATTTGGTTCCTGACGGCGATGTATTCAAAGCATGTATTGACATAAATAACAAGGCAAATAAAAATGAGCTGAAAAATTAAATGAAACTAGAAGATATGCCTGCGAACATCATAAAGGGATATGATGAAGATATGGACAAAATATTGCAAGACCAGGTTAACCTTTGGCTGCAAAAGCACAGTCAAAATTACAGGTAAAGAGATGCAAATTTATCTTGAGGTATTATTACTTCCAACCTTTTATTAATTGATCTCCTTTTTTATTTTAGGTTAGTTAGAATTGGAACAAAAGTAAAGCTATGTCAGATATGCAAATTTAGATTGCAATACAATTTAGTATTATAATATTTTTATAAAATTTATTTCTAACAAGTGTATTAATAACAAGTATTAACTAAGCAGATGCATGGATGTTCCCGAACAAGGACAACCCTACTTTCAAGAATAAAAAATGACATTGTTAAATATAATTAAAGAAAAAATCCTACGCGTAGAAGTAAAAGGTAGAGACATAAATGGACGTGTAGTAGGAGACTTCTACACAATTGGTGAGACAGAGACATGTTGTGTTTAGGTATAATTTTATATTTTAAATTAGTTTTCTTCTTCGTATTTAATATTTGTAATTTCTCAAAAAAATTAATATCTTTAAGGAATAACATATATTGTCAATAATTGTATTAAATGTAGATGTGCGTCTAGATGCACTCCACTTTTTGTTTTGTTAGTGAGTAGGTTAGAGTATCAGTTAGAATTTTAATATATTAGAATATCTATCATTTACTTTGTCTATGCTCCCTTTCATTTATTAGGAAAGAATATTGCGTGGAGGACACGTATTCTATTATTTTTGGTATGTTGAAAGGGAAGATTTTTCAAAGGTAAGCACGTCTAACTTTTATGTATTTCATGTGTTTTGGAGTGTCTTGAACTGATTGGTATCATAATTTCTTCTTACAAAGTAAGATTTCCCTTCACATCCCTCATCGCCTTTGTGTATGGTAAGGCCTGTTACAAAAATGGTGTAAATTTTTCGTATTGTATCATTTTTATGGGAATATCTCACGCATGACGCCAAGGAAGGAGAGTTATTATTTAATGATGGATTTAGAATATAATTCATTATTGCATGATGACAAAGAAATGGAAATATCTTATGCATGACGACATGTAAAGGGAAATATCTTACACATGATTTCTGTGTAACCCTTTATCCATTGGTCTGAGAAGTTATGTTATTTATATGTAACCCTTCATCCCATGTCTTCTTTTCATTATATGTAATAATTTTCGCAAGCATAAGATTGTAATTTCACTATATAGGAGAATCTTAACTCAATCTACATGTGAAGACGCATATGTTGTTACAACAAATGAGGCATATCTTGTCCTTGTTGTTAATTTAAATAATTGCAATGAAAAATAAAATTATGGTGGTTTTGACTGTAATGTTACATTTTTCAGGAATATAACGCTATTAAGTTTCAAATATGTACGCTTCCGGGAATGTATTTCATTTGATTAAATAATTGTGCATTATGAGTTGGTCTATGTAACACCCCAAATGTGTAAATACATATAGGGTGCACCTTCATCATGCATTCAACGCGCGGAAGTCTAAATTTAAACTTTACGAATGCAAATATCAGAGTGCGAAATGGAAACACATAACCATACTTATTCCATATAAAATTAAAAGCGTTAAAACGTCAATACAAAATAAATAACACTAATCATTATTTAATGTAATCCCAAAAAGATTAACTAATCATAAATAAAAAAAAAACATAATTTATGCCGCATCATAAGCCCAGTCATAATGTGGTTGTGGTTCCTCTAGCCATTGTGTACTTAGTGCTTCATCGAAATCATAATGTGGAAAAGCTTCTATTAATAATTTCATAGCCTCTGTCCATAGGCCTCTATCTGTTAGATCCTTTAATTTCTCTTCCCAGGTAGGTGGAGTTTCTTCTTCTTTACGTACCAGTCTCTTACCCTTTCTTTCCCACATAACTTTCTTATTACTTTCTTTCATCTTTTCCTGAAATGGGTGGTCAAGGGGGGTGAGATTTTGGGGAAAATCTCAGTAAGGTTCACAGCTGGAGCATTCTCCAACTATGACGCTTACTCCTGCAACAGTTTATAATAACAATACAAAATGGAACATTTAACATCATCATATAAAAATATCATGCCATCATCATCATCATATTCCTGCCGGCTTTTACGGACTTACGGAGATACCCAGAGTCCTCGTCAGGTTGCAACTGGAGTATCAGTGCACAGGCCAACATTTAATAGCATGGTTTTAAGTTTCAAAAATATCATAATCACATAATGTAAAGCACTATAAACATATTGCAGTCAGACCATAACTTATCATAGTTTCATAATGGTGGCATACATAGAGAGATTACTTCAACAACTGTAAACACTTACAGTACTTGTCGTTCTTTACTTGTATACTTTCAACTTTTGATCTCTTTACTTGCCTGTTTGCTCCCTTGACTCCCTAACATCATCATATCATCTTTTAGTAACTTATATAACATTCAACATTTGTGTTTTATCCATGTATAGGTCTCGGCTTTGCAGGTTTAATTACCTAGAGGAGTTGTTTTGCTTACTTACCCACTTGTGTAGGTTTTGGGACATTATTAGGTCATCATAACACTTAATAGAATTATTAAAGATTTCATTCTAGGCATGTATAGGTTCGGCCACCATAGATAAACATCTAGGAATATAATTTTTAAAACATGCTTTCAATTATATTATTAACTTAACATGGTTAGATCCTTTCAACATTAATCAAATAAAACCTCTTTTAGCTACACACCATTCGGCCTTATTGCCCTAAAATACCTAAGGGATTACTTCTAAAACATGCTTCTAACATTATTGATAATTTATCATATTTAAATCCTAGAGCATCATTCAAAACATCATCTTATATATTCGGCCAACTAAGGTTATGATCATGCAAAATTGATTTAGAACCTAGGCTACTAAACATGCTAATCTAACATCATCATTTCATCATCTTTCATATCATTTAAACATCTCTTCATGCTTATAATTATCATACATGGTTCGGCCTTCTAGGGATCATATACTTAGGGTATCACTTTCATGCTTTTACATGTCATTCCTAACCAAGAAGGTTCATAGGCTTACCTTTGATGATGATCAACGACTTAAGGAAACACTTCTTGACCTTTGACTACTTTGAATCTTCTTGAATGAACTTCCTTCCTCCTTGAACATACAAGGCCGCAAGCTTAAAGAGAGGAGAAGAGGGATTTTTTTGCTTAGAGATGAAGGGTTCTTTGGTGGAATTATTAGGAAGAAGGACTAAGATCCAGGCTTGTATTTGATCTTGGAACAATTAGGTATTTCTCACTAACACACTCACCATTTTGAAGCATTCATGGACTTCACAAAATGAACTAAACTCTTTGTTCTTTCCTTTGGTAGTGCCGTAGCTATAGAGGGAAAAAGGAGAGACTAAAGCTTGTTCAAATAGGCAACCTAGAAGCCTTGCCATTACTTGATTGCTGGTAGGTTTCGATCACATTAAATGAGAGTAAGGTGGTGATTTGTTGTCATAGGTTAGATTGCTTAATTTAGGGACAAGAACATGATGTCAATTTCCTTGATTAAGGAAATTTAGTGATTGCTTGATTTAAGGAATTGATGATGTGTGACTAATCGTCATTAAAAGTTGCTCCCTTGATTTAAGGGATTGATGAGGTGTGACTAATGGTCATAAAGGTTGCTTCCTTGATTTAAGAATCAGAATTATTTGATTGATTGACATATTGTCATCAATTTGCTTGATTTAGGGAAAGTGATTGACTACTAATCATCATAATCCTAACTTCCTTGTTTAAAGGAATTTGACTGGCTTGACTTAAGGAAATTCGATTTGCATTTAATGGCTTGAAAATCAAATAAAATCAAATTCATTTCCTACACCTAGGCCGCAGATTTTAAATGCTTGGAAGGAAAAGATTTCCTTTAATTTTGGACCATGATTTATTCCTTAAGATTATGGACCTTTAACCTATTAACCTGACCTAATTTGTGCCTATTTTTCCATGATTTTATGACACTTTAAATTGACTTCTTAGAGCTTGTTTTCTCTAGTAAAACCGTGGGCTTCTTGCTTGTAGGGAAAGAATTCTAATTTAATTCCTAGTCATATAGTACTTCTTTAGGTTTATTATGTCATGGCCTTACTTTGGGCTTTAACTTGATTTGGGTTTCATTTACCTTATTGGACTTTACTTTATCATATAGAGCTTTCTTTGTATCACTTGGACTTGTCCACATTAAATGGAATTAAAACTTCCTTTGTTGGGTTATACTTTGATCCATGAATTCATTGGATCCCTAATGCTTATGTCTTTGGTCCATTGGACCCATACTTCTAATTTACTTAATTATAAACTATTTCATCTGAAATGTCTCGTTTATTAATTATCATAATTCTTCATTAATCATGATACAATATTTAGGGTTGTTATATCCTCCCCCACTAATAAAATTTTCGTCCCGAAAATTACTATAACTCGGGGTACTTCTGTCTAATCTCATCTTCTCGCTCCCAAGTTGCTTCTTCGGGAGTCCTTCCTTGCCATTGCACTTTTACCATGGGTATCACCTTGCTGCGAAGCTGCTTCTCTTCTCTATCCAGAATCTTGATTGGTACCACCGGGATCTTCAAATTAGGTCGTACTTCCACTTCATCCGGTAATACAACATGTGAGGGATCGGCTACATATTTCTTCAATTGGCTAACATGAAATACATCGTGAAGATTTGCCAAATTTGGAGGTAATGCCAACTGATAAGCTACCGGCCCCACCCTTTTCAGAATCTGATAAGGACCGATATAACGCGGACTTAACTTTCTTACACCGAGTGCTTTTCCAATACCTGTAATAGGAGAGAGTTTAACAAATACATGTTCCCCTACTTCAAAGTCTAGGGGTCGGTGCTTCAAATCATAATAACTCTTTTGTCTGTCCTGAGCCTTCTGCATCCTGTCACGAATCATCTTTATCTGCTTAGTTGTTTCGTTCACCATATCTGGCCCAAACATTTCTTTATCGCCCACTTCTTCCCAGCATACAGGTGTTCGACACCTTCTTCCATACAGAGCTTCATACGGGGCCATTCCTATACTTGCATGATGACTGTTGTTGTAAGAAAATTCTGCCAAAGGCAGATACTGATCCCAACAACCTTCTCTTTCTAAAGCGCAAGCTCTTAACATGTCTTCCAGTGTCTGTATTGTTCTTTCAGTCTGTCCGTCTGTCTGCGGATGGTACGCCGTACTCAATCGTAATTGAGTTCCGAACGCCTGCTGTAATGAATACCAGAATCGGGATGTAAACTTAGGATCCCAATCACTGATTATACTTTCTGGTACTCCGTGCAGTCTTACAATCTCTTTCACATAAATTTGAGCCAGCTTCTCTGTCGTGTACGTTCCTTTCACCGGTATAAAGTGTGCTGACTTGGTCAATCTGTCGACCACTACCCAGATGGCATCGTAGCCTGCTTGAGTTCTGGGTAGACTGGTTACAAAGTCCATAGAAATACTTTGCCATTTCCATTCGGGAATATGCAAGGGCTGTAGGGTGCCCGCTGGTCGTTGATGCTCTATCTTTACTTTCTGGCACACCATACATTTGCTTACGAATCTTCCAACATCTCTCTTCATTCTTTTCCACAAGAAATTATTCTTCATGTCTGCGTACATTTTGGTGGCTCCTGGGTGAATCGAGTACTGACTCTTGTGGGCTATTTCCATCACTTCATCTCTCAAGAGTCGTGTAGGGACGACAATTTTCCCTTGAAAGGTAATTATACCTTGTTGATTTAAACTAACTCCAGGTTGATTTCTTAACCGTTTCAAACAATCTACGGCTTGTTGGGCTTCCTTGATCCTCTCTAAGAGTTCATCTTGGATTTGTACTGCGTAATATTCCTGTCTGCATTCACTGTTTACCACTGCGAGATTTAAATCTCGGAAATCTTCAATCAATTGTTGTTCGGCTATCATCATACTTGCAATTCCTCTGATTTTTCTGCTCAAGGCATCAACAACTACATTCGCCTTGCCGGGATGATATTTTAGTTCAAAGTCATAATCTTTCAGGAATTCCATCCATCGGCGCTGTCTCATGTTCAGCTCCTTCTGATCAAATAAGTACTTGAGGCTTTTGTGGTCACTATATACTGTCGTAGTAGCACCGTATAAGTGATGACGCCATATCTTCAAAGCAAATACGATTGCTGCCAACTCAAGATCATGAGTGGGATAATTCTCTTCATGTGACTTCAACTGTCGAGATGCGTACGCGACTGGTCTGCCATTTTGCATAAGCACACATCCCAAACCCATCTTTGAGGCATCACAATAAACTTCAAATGGTTCTTCAGGGTTTGGTAATGTCAGCACTGGGGCTGTCGTCAGCATCTTCTTTAACTCCTGAAAGCAAACTTCGCATTCATCAGTCCACACAAAAGGGACTTCCTTCCTTGTCAATCGGGTGAGTGGTAACACCCGCTTCGAGAATCCTTCAATAAATCTTCTGTAATACCCTGCCAATCCAAGAAAGCTTCTTATCTCTGTGACCGTCTTGGGTCGCTCCCAGTCAACTACTGCTTTGATTTTACTGGGATCCACCGCTACTCCTTTATCCGATATCACATGCCCAAGGAATTGAATCTCGGGCAGCCAAAATTTACATTTGGATGGTTTGGCGTATAGCTGTTTCTCCCGTAATATTTGCAGCACGATTCTCAGATGCTCCTCATGCTCCTCCTTGCTCTTTGAGTATATCAATATGTCATCGATAAACACGACAACAAATTGATCCAGATAAGGTTTGAATATTTGATTCATATACCCCATGAACACTGCTGGGGCATTTGTCAGTCCGAAAGGAATGACCAGGTACTCGTAGTGCCCATATCTTGATCTGAATGCTGTCTTCGGAACGTCTTCCGGCTTGATCTGGATCTGATGATATCCTGATCGGAGATCGATCTTTGAAAATACTCTTGCACCTCTCAGCTGATCAATTAAGTCCTCAATACGAGGCAGTGGGTACTTGTTCTTCACAGTAACCTTGTTGAGCTGTCGGTAATCCGTGCATAGTCTCATTGACCCGTCCTTCTTCTTCACAAATAATATTGGCGCTCCCCATGGAGACACACTGGGTCTGATAAAATTTTTCTTTATTAAGTCTTCCAATTGCTTCTTTAATTCCACAAGTTCAAGTGGTGACATACGGTAGGGCGCAATTGAAATTGGCCCAGTTCCCGGTACTAGCTCAATTGAAAATTGTACCTCTCGTTCTGGAGGGAAATTGGTGATATCATCGGGAAAAACATCCTCAAACTCCTTAACCACTAGAATGTTGGACAGTGGTATCTCTTCTTCTCCTACAAGAGTTCCCATCATCATCATGGAGCATTCTCCTGTTTCAGGCGCTGAGTTTTCTTCCGCTCCTTCTTTGCCGATAATCAAACTGCGATTGCTGCAGTCAATCACCACTCGCTGCTTGGCGAGCCAGTCCATCCCTAGAATCACATTGATCTTCTCTAGTGGGAGGACTATGAAGTCCTGTTTGTACTTCTTTCCTTCATAGATAAATGCGACGTCTCTACATAGTAGGTACGCCTTAGCAACTTTTCCCGTCGCGGTCATGATCCGCATAGGTACTTGCAGTCTATCAGTAAATAAATCGTACGCTTTCGCCACATAATCAGCGACAAAAGAATTCGTAGCACCAGAATCAAATAGTACATCTAAATTTTCATGGCAAATATAGATCGCACCTTTGACCAGTTCAGCTGCCTGGTCTGCCGTGTGTTGGTCGAGGGTGTAAACTCTGCCCATCCTTGGTGCTTCTTCTGTTGCTTGTTGGTTTCCCCATAGTGGACAGTTCTTGACATAGTGTCCTTCTTTTCCACACTTGTAGCAGTTTGGGGTTCCACTTAGACAGTTACCGTAATGGGGCTTCTTGCATTTTGGACAGTTCGGAGGTTTGTTGTTGTGGCTGTTGTTTCCCCGGTAGTTTCCGGGTCTCTTGAACTTGTTGTCATCTCGCCTGGGCTGCCAGGGCTTTCCTCCGTTGTTTCCTCGCCATGGTCCAGTCTTTCCTTTATAACCATTCCCGCTAGCTTCCACGGGTTTCTTCTGTTGGCCAATAGCTTCCACTCTTCTGCATCGATTAATTAGGGTTGCAAAGTCACATGGGTTGTTGCCGGCTACTAGCTCAGCAATTCTGGGATTCAGACCCCTTTGAAACTTCGCCATCAGAAAGTCTGGTAAAGGCATTGCTCCTCTGTACGTTGCCAATCTTAGTAACTCATTAAACTTAGCATGATACTAGTCCACCGTCATCGTTCCTTGAACCAGTTTGTCAAATTCTCCTTGTTTACTATCCCGGATTGATATCGGAAAGTATTTCTCCAAGAACATTTCCTCGAACACGGCCCAAGTTATAACCGCATTCTGCATTTCCAACGGTTGGGACGCATTCGCCCACCAGTGGTGAGCATCTCCTTCCAGCATGTACGTCGAGAATAGCACCTTCTGATCGTCGGTGCATTGGATAACTCGAAAAATCTTGTCCATTGCTTGCAGCCATTGTACAGCTGCCATTGAGTCAGGACTTCCTTGAAAGGAGGGTGGTTTGTGCTTTCTAAACGTCAACAGTAGTCCTTGGTTATCTTGACCTGCCGCACCGTTTCCTGGAGGAGGTCGGGGTCCTTCACCATGACCCCCGGCTCCTGTTCCCGAGCCGCTTGCTCCGTTATTGTTTGCATTAGCATTTGGGTTCCTTCTGATCTCATTCATTATATTCTGAAACATATCTCCCGTGTTGGTTTGTAATTGGGTGATGGTGTCCCGCAACGTGTTAATTTGTCCTTGTATATCTTGCGTAGGGGTTCTTCGTGGAGGCATCTTGTTGTACATAGATACAGCAAATGGTTAGTGTTCCATCCTAATCCGAAATTTTGCTCTGATACCATAAATGTAACACCCCAAATGTGTAAATACATATAGGGTGCACCTTCATTATGCATTCAACGCGCGGAAGTCTAAATTTAAACTTTATGAATGCAAATATCAGAGTGCGGAATGGAAACACATAACCATACTTATTCCATATAAAATTAAAAACGTTAAAACGTCAATACAAAATAAATAACACTAAACATTATTTAATGTAATCCCAAAAAGATTAACTAATCATAAATAAAAAAAAACATAATTTATGCCGCATCATAAGCCCAGTCATAATGTGGTTGTGGTTCCTCTTGCCATTGTGTACTTAGTGCTTCATCGAAATCATAATGTGGAAAAGCTTCTATTAATAATTTCATAGCCTCAGTCCATAGGCCTCTATCTGTTAGATCCTTTAATTTCTCTTCCCAGGTAGGTGGAGTTTCTTCTTCTTTACGTACCAGTCTCTTACCCTTTCTTTCCCACATAACTTTCTTATTACTTTCTTTCATCTTTTTCTGAAATGGGTGGTCAAGGGGGGTGAGATTTTGGGGAAAATCTCAGTAAGGTTCACAGCTGGAGCATTCTCCAACTATGACGCTTACTCCTGCAACAGTTTATAATAACAATACAAAATGGAACATTTAACATCATCATATAACAATATCATGCCATCATCATCATCATATTCCTGCCGGCTTTTACGGACTTACGGAGATACCCAGAGTCCTCGTCAGGTTGCAACTGGAGTATCAGTGCACAGGCCAACATTTAATAGCATGGTTTTAAGTTTCAAAAATATCATAATCACATAATGTAAAGCACTATAAACATATTGCAGTCAGACCATAACTTATCATAGTTTCATAATGGTGGCATACATAGAGAGATTACTTCAACAACTGTAAACACTTACAGTACTTGTCGTTCTTTACTTGTATACTTTCAACTTTTGATCTCTTTACTTGCCTGTTTGCTCCCTTGACTCCCTAACATCATCATATCATCTTTTAGTAACTTATATAACATTCAACATTTGTGTTTTATCCATGTATAGGTCTCGGCTTTGCAGGTTTAATTACCTAGAGGAGTTGTTTTGCTTACTTACCCACTTGTGTAGGTTTTGGGACATTATTAGGTCATCATAACACTTAATAGAATTATTAAAGATTTCATTCTAGGCATGTATAGGTTCGGCCACCATAGATAAACATCTAGGAATATAATTTTTAAAATATGCTTTCAATTATATTATTAACTTAACATGGTTAGATCCTTTCAACATTAATCAAATAAAACCTCTTTTAGCTACACACCATTCGGCCTTATTGCCCTAAAATACCTAAGGGATTACTTCTAAAACATGCTTCTAACATTATTGATAATTTATCATATTTAAATCCTAGAGCATCATTCAAAACATCATCTTATATATTCGGCCAACTAAGGTTATGATCATGCAAAATTGATTTAGAACCTAGGCTACTAAACATGCTAATCTAACATCATCATTTCATCATCTTTCATATCATTTAAACATCTCTTCATGCTTATAATTATCATACATGGTTCGGCCTTCTAGGGATCATATACTTAGGATATCACTTTCATGCTTTTTGTAACAGCCCGTTACGTACCGGTATTGTTAACATTAATTATGATATTAAGCGCAGTTACAATCACAGCAGTTCATTTATAAAAACGAGAATAAATTTTTTTCCGACTATTACGCGAGCATTTAAATCATAAAAAGGCGTAATAATTAAAAGTTGTGACCGTAACCGTAAACTCTTGCGGAAGACTTATTTAAACTATTTTTATAACTTACATCATTTATTATAAGTTACTAAGGAGTTCCCATAAACTCACTTAGCCTATTTCCAACTTTACGTTTTTACCAATTCGAACATGTTTCACTCTAAATTTTTCTGCGACCAAACCTATCGCAACCAACCCTTCTTCTCAGATTATATTTTTGTATTACTTAATTCCCTTTTTAACAAGCTATCGTACGCTCAATTCGGAGCTCATTTGCTCCGGTTATCGCCGTTTGAAGTTGGATCAGCCAATAGCCAAACAACCCCAAAAACAGCACCAAACCACTCACCTTACTCGATTTACTTCACTCAATACATTCAACCATTTGCTCTCAAAGTTTTATCCTACAAACTAGACATCTCAAACTTCATTTTGATATATCACACGCTTAATTTGACTGAGAAACGAAGCGGGAATTAATTTCCCAAATCCGGTCCAGAATCTGCCTCAGGTGCAGGGGCACATGGGCAGTCCGTGTTTCTCTATTTTTTTCAGGCCGAATATCAACCCAGAATTTCCTCAAATTTTGACACAAGGTAGAGGACATCTCAACCTTCAAAATGGCGTATGGCACGTCCCTAGGGAACCTCTATGGAGGGAGATATGCTCTCCCGAAGTTCGCCTAAAATCTGCCAATTCTACAGAAAATTCGCCAGAGTTTCCTTTGTTTTTCCAATAATCTCAAATTGTAAACGATCATTTAAACCTCAAATGTACCTAATAAACACATGATAATACAGTAATAATCCAATGGGTGGCACACACAAGGACCAACAACGCCTTGGGGCACTTACAACCCAATCCAGTTTATAGTTATTAAACATAGAGTCCATATTAATCATTCTTAAGTAGTTGCAATCACTAACACCTTTTTCATGCATATTTCCATCATACATATTATCATAACCTAAAATAGGCCTAAGGCCCTTCCATCATAAATAGACATGCATCAATACTATTACAATATGGCTTTACAAATTACAACTTGAAACTAAAACTTCAAATTACATTCTTCTAAAATTTCAACTTAATTTAAAAGACAACATAACCAAATACATCACTACTAGACTTAGGCAAAATAGCATGAACAAGATGCTAATGAAGCTACTAGTAAATACAAATGTCATGTTCATGCCCTATGTTTAGCCTAGGCCACACGGCTAACAAAATGCAAAATATGACGCGCTCCACCGCTCACTCAACGGGCCTCCTGAAATAAATGCCCTGAGACGGGGTGAGATATACGAATATATCTCAGTAACCAAGAGGTTCTGGAGAAAACTCCACCCAATGGTTCACTTCGATGCATATCAATAGAATACAACAACCACTTTGAAAACGGGATATAGCAAGGGATTTAGAGAAATGGGGAATATAAAGATACAAAATACGACGATACGGGATGGTAACCCCAATTCCACGTACGCCCTGGGCATATATAAGCCTATGGGTATCATCCAAGGTGTGTTCACAGAAACCACAACCATGATGCCCAAACCAACCAAAACGCCAAAGACATTCCTAGTGTGCTCCTACCCGGATCACACACCATGACACGCAGTCAACTGGAACTCCCTCCTGGAGACCTATCCAGCGGAAGTCCGAAAATGCCCGAAGGCTGATAAAACTGTCTACTGGCCAGAGACTCGGTACCTAAGTACCCATAGCAATAATGCATGCATGCTCATGTGTTCTATACTATTCATACACACTTCCTACCGTTGCCATCAACTGGCAAGGTGGAACAGAAAGGGGGAACAAGCCCCAGTACCAAGAGGTTACCTTAAGTAATTTCCTCACTAGCTCCGCAGCAGCTTATCCCACAACTTGGTACACAGTGGAATGCCTACAGAGAGGACATTCCCAATCTCTTATAATTCAAACAATACATGCTAATTTACAATTATACATGCATTGAACTAAATACATACCTCAATCCACTTGGTCCAAGACCAAGGGTAACTCCCATATTCAAGTTTCGGGATTCAAGTCAACGTACGACAACCTATACAATTACGTACATCCATCAGTACGCGTCAAATATCATCAAAACGCAAAATCACAAAATCACCTCACCCACACTTGGTAGGTTCGGCCATCCTAGGCTTATTTCCACTTTTATTTTTCTAAATTTTTTTTCTCATTTTATTACGCTTCCTTAGGTTGCTTAGAGGCTAGTTCAATCGTCATTTTTCCGTTTTACGACATTTACGCATCGTTTTGCGAAATATTTCACTCTAGGTTCTTTATGCCAACTAAGCCACTTATTATTTTTGCATTGATTCTTCCACTTGCCAATCACCACACAACCCATCTAATTACCTTTTTAACACATAATTCATCACTCAAACAATTTCCAACAACATCAATTCCTTAATTTTCCTTTAAAGGCCAAGTTGTAACCTAGGGCAATTCTAGGATTTCCATTCACTTTTAATCACTCCACACCTCACACAACTACATTATATCATCATATAATCATACAACAACTCATTAATTAATTCCCAACAAAATTCCAAAACACAAAGTCATGACATTCCTCAAAATTTCTAAGTTAAATTTTCATAATTTTCATCAATAATTTTCATGGCATTTCTAGCTCTCACACATCATTCTAAGACATTATCATCTAATACACATTTTCCAATTGAGCTCTCTAACAACACAATCATCAAATTCAAGCTTTAGGTTTCCAAAAATTCAATCACAATTAAACCATGTAAATGGGATGGAAACATACTCACAACAAAGGCTAGAAGCTAACCCAAGACTCCTCCAAGCAATGGAAGCTCAAATGACTCCATGAAACTCCATTTTTCCCCAAATTTTCGCTGCTGATTTTGCCCAATAACTCAACAATGAGAGGGTTTCAAGGTGAATGGATACCACCAATGTGTTTGGAAGGTTGTTTCCAACAAATTTCAACACAAAAATCGCTTGATTTGGTGCTAAAATGACAAAGTTATGATGAAATGAAAATTTGAAGCAAAATGGTGTTGTTGGTGAAGGGGCTGCGGGTTTTATTAGAAATTTATTAATATTTAATATTTCATTTGATTAAATAATTGAGCATTATGAGTTGGTCTAATTTACTATTATGCGAAAATAATAGTAATCTATATTTATTTATTTTCTGAGAATACATATTTTGTGCGATTTGGTGCCTGACGGTGATGTATTCAAAGCATGTATTGACATAAATAACAAGGCAAATAAAAATGAACTGAAAAATTAAATGAAACTAGAAGATATGCCTACAAACGTGATAAAGAGATATGATGAAGATATAGGCAAAATAATGCAAGACCAGGTTAACCTTTGGCTGCAAAAGTACAATCAAAATTACAGGTAAAGATATGCAAAAATATCTTAAGGTATTATTACTTCCAACCTTTTATTAATTCATCTCCTTTTTTATTTTAGGTTAGTTAGAATTGGAACAAAAGTAAAGCTATGTCAGATATACAAATTTAGATTGAGGTACAATTTAGTATTATAATATTTTTATAAAAATTATTTCTAACAAGTGTATTACTAACAAGTATTAATTAAGCAGTGGCGTGGATGCTCTCGAACAAGGACAACCCTCCTTTCAAGAATAAAAAATGACATTGTTAAATATAACTAAAGAAAAGAGCTTACGCGTAGAAGAAAAAGGGAGAGACATAAATGGACGTGTAGTAGGAGACTTCTACACAGCTGGTGAGACAGAGACATTTTGTGTTTAGGTATAATTTTATATTTTACATTAGTTTTCTTCTTCGTATTTAATATTTGTAATTTCTCAAAAAAATTAATATCTTTAAGGAATAACATATATTTTTAATAATTGTATTAAATGTAGATGTGCGTCTAGATGCACTCCACTTTTTGTTTTGTTAGTGAGTAGGTTAGAGGATCAATTAGAAATTTAATATATTAGAATATCTATCATTTACTTTGTCTATTCTCTCTTTCATTTATTAGAAAAGAATATTGCGTGGAGGACACGTATTCTATTATTTTTGGTATGTTGAAAGGGGAGATTTTTCAAAGGTAAGCACGTCTAACTTTTATCTATTTCATGTGTTTTGGAGTGTCTTGAACTGATTGGTATCATAATTTTTGTTTCAAAGTAAGATTTCCCTTCACATCCCTCAACGCCTTTGTGTAGGGTAAGACATGTTACAAAACTGGTGTAAATTTTTCAGTTTGTATCATTTTTATGGGAATATCTAACGCATGACGACAAGGAAGGAGAGTTATTATTGAATGATGAATTTTGAATATACTTCATTGTTGCATGACGATGAATGATTGATTTAGAATATAATTCATTGTTGCATGACGACAAAGAAATGGAAATATCTTATGCATGACGACATGTAAAGGGAAATATCTTACACATGATTTCTGTGTAACCCTTTATCCTATGGTCTAAGAATTTATGTTAATTATATGTAACCCTTCAGCCCATGGCTTATTTTCATTATTTCTAATAATTTTCACAACCATAAGATTGTAATTTCACTATATAGGAGAATCTGCACTCAAGGTACACGTGAAGACGCATATGTTTTTACAACAAATGAGGCATATCTTGTCCTTGTTATTAGTTTAAATAATTGCAATGAAAAATAAAATAATGGTGGTTTTGACTGTAACGTTACAATTTTCAGGAATATAACGCTATGAAGTTTCAAATATGTACGCTTCCGGGAATGTATTTCATTCGATTAAATAATTGTGCATTATGAGTTGGTCTAATTTACTATTATGTGAAAATAATATTAATCTATATTTATTTATTTTCTGAGAATACATCTTTTGTGGGATTTGGTGCCTGACGGCATGTATTCAAAGCATGTATTGACATAAATAACAAGACAAATAAAAATGAGCTGAAAAATTAAATGAAACTAGAAGATATGCCTGCAAACGTGATAAACAGATATGATGAAGATATGGAGAAAATAATGCAAGACCAGGTTAACATTTGGCTGAAAAAGCACAATCAAAATTACAGGTAAAGATATGCAAATTTATCTTGAGGTATTATTACTTCCAACCTTTTATTAATTGATCTCCTTTTTTATTTTAGGTTAGTTAGAATTGGAAAAAAAGTAAAGCTATGTCAGATATACAAATTTATATTGCGGTACAATTAAGTATTAAAATATTTTTATAAAAATTATTTCTAACAAGTGTATTAAGAACAAGAATTAATTAAGCAGTGGCATGGATGCTCTCGAACAAGGACAACCCTACTTTTAAGAATAAAAAATGACATTGTTAAATATAACTAAAGAAAAAAGCCTACGCGTAGAAGTAAAAGGGAGAGACATAAATAGACGTGTAGTAGGAGACTTCTACACAATTGGTGAGACAGAGACATGTTGTGTTTAGGTATAATTTTATATTTTAAATTAGTTTTCTTCTTCGTATTTAATATTTGTAATTTCTCAAAAAAATTAATATCTTTAAGGAATAACATATATTGTCAATAATTGTATTAAATGTAGATGTGCGTCGAGATGCACTCCACTTTTTGTTTTGTTAGTGAGTAGGTTAGAGGATCAATTAGAAATTTAATATATTAGAATATCTATCATTTACGTTGTCTATTCTCTCTTTCATTTATTAGAAAAGAATATTGCGTGGAGGACACGTATTCTATTATTTTTGGTATGTTGAAAGGGAAGATTTTTTAAAGGTAAGCACGTGTAACTTTTATCTATTTCATGTGTTTTGGAGTGTCTTGAACTGATTGGTAGCATAATTTTTTGTTTCAAAGTAAGATTCCCCTTCACATCCGTCAACGACTTTGTCTATGGTAAGGAATGTTACAAAAATGATGTAAATTTTTCGGATTGTATCATTTTTATGGGAATATCTAACGCATGACGCCAAGGAATGGTATAATTCGTTGTTGCATGACGATGAATGATAGATTTAGAATATAATTCGTTGTTGCATGACGACAAAGAAATGGAAATATCTTATGCATGACGACATGTAAAGGGAAATATCTTACACATGATTTCTGTGTAACCCTTTATCCTATGGTCTGAGAATTTATGTTATTTATATGTAACCCTTCATCCCATGGCTTACTTTCATTATTTGTAATAATTTTCACAAGCATAAGATTGTAATTTCACTATATAGGAGAATCTGAACTCAAGGTACACGTGAAGACGCGTATGTTGTTACAACAAACGAGGCATATCTTGTCCTTGTTATTAATTTAAATAATTGCAATGAAAAATAAAATTATGGTGGTTTTGACTGTAACGTTACAATTTTCAGGAATATAACGCTATGAAGTTTCAAATATGTACGATTCCGGGAATGTATTTCATTTGATTAAATAACTGTGCATTATGAGTTGGTCTAATTTACTATTATGTGAAAATAATATTAATCTATATTTATTTATTTTCTGAGAATACATATTTTATGGGATTTGGTGCCTGACGGCGATGTATTCAAAGCATGTATTGACATAAATAACAAGACAAATAAAAATGAGCTGAAAAATTAAATGAAACTAGAAGATATGCCTGCAAACGTGATAAACAGATATGATGAAGATATGGAGAAAATAATGCAAGACCAGGTTAACATTTGGCTGAAAAAGCACAATCAAAATTACAGGTAAAGATATGCAAATTTATCTTGAGGTATTATTACTTCCAACCTTTTATTAATTGATCTCCTTTTTTATTTTAGGTTAGTTAGAATTGGAAAAAAAGTAAAGCTATGTCAGATATACAAATTTATATTGCGGTACAATTTAGTATTAAAATATTTTTATAAAAATTATTTCTAACAAGTGTATTAAGAACAAGTATTAATTAAGCAGTGGCATGGATGCTCTCGAACAAGGACAACCCTACTTTTAAGAATAAAAAATGACATTGTTAAATATAACTAAAGAAAAAAGCCTACGCGTAGAAGTAAAAGGGAGAGACATAAATAGACGTGTAGTAGGAGACTTCTACACAATTGGTGAGACAGAGACATGTTGTGTTTAGGTATAATTTTATATTTTAAATTAGTTTTCTTCTTCGTATTTAATATTTGTAATTTCTCAAAAAAATTAATATCTTTAAGGAATAACATATATTGTCAATAATTGTATTAAATGTAGATGTGCGTCGAGATGCACTCCACTTTTTGTTTTGTTAGTGAGTAGGTTAGAGGATCAATTAGAAATTTAATATATTAGAATATCTATCATTTACGTTGTCTATTCTCTCTTTCATTTATTAGAAAAGAATATTGCGTGGAGGACACGTATTCTATTATTTTTGGTATGTTGAAAGGGAAGATTTTTTAAAGGTAAGCACGTGTAACTTTTATCTATTTCATGTGTTTTGGAGTGTCTTGAACTGATTGGTAGCATAATTTTTTGTTTCAAAGTAAGATTCCCCTTCACATCCGTCAACGACTTTGTCTATGGTAAGGAATGTTACAAAAATGATGTAAATTTTTCGGATTGTATCATTTTTATGGGAATATCTAACGCATGACGCCAAGGAATGGTATAATTCGTTGTTGCATGACGATGAATGATAGATTTAGAATATAATTCGTTGTTGCATGACGACAAAGAAATGGAAATATCTTATGCATGACGACATGTAAAGGGAAATATCTTACACATGATTTCTGTGTAACCCTTTATCCTATGGTCTGAGAATTTATGTTATTTATATGTAACCCTTCATCCCATGGCTTACTTTCATTATTTGTAATAATTTTCACAAGCATAAGATTGTAATTTCACTATATAGGAGAATCTGAACTCAAGGTACACGTGAAGACGCATATGTTGTTACAACAAACGAGGCATATCTTGTCCTTGTTATTAATTTAAATAATTGCAATGAAAAATAAAATTATGGTGGTTTTGACTGTAACGTTACAATTTTCAGGAATATAACGCTATGAAGTTTCAAATATGTACGATTCCGGGAATGTATTTCATTTGATTAAATAACTGTGCATTATGAGTTGGTCTAATTTACTATTATGTGAAAATAATATTAATCTATATTTATTTATTTTCTGAGAATACATATTTTATGGGATTTGGTGCCTGACGGCGATGGATTCAAAGCATGTATTGACATATATAACAAGGCAAATACAAATGAGCTGAAAAATTAAATGAAACTAGAAGATATGCCTGCCAACTAGATAAAGGGATATGATGAAGATATGGACAAAATATTACAAGACCAGGTTAACCATTGGCTGCAAAAGCACAGTCAAAATTACAGGTAAAGAGATGCAAATTTATATTGAGGTATTATTACTTCCAACCTTTTATTAATTGATCTCCTTTTTCATTTTAGGTTAGTTAGAATTGGAACTAAAGTAAAGCTATGTAATATATACAAATTTAGATTGAGGTAAAATTTAGTATTATAATATTTTTATAAAAATTATTTCTAACAAGTGTATTAATAACAAGTATTAACTAAGCAGAGGCATGGATGTTCCCGAACAAGGACAACCCTACTTTCAAGAATAAAAAATGACATTGTTAAATATAATTAAAGAAAAGAGCCTACGCGTAGAAGTAAAAGGTAGAGACATAAATGGACGTGTAGTAGGAGATGTCTAAAGAATTTGTGAGAGAGAGACCTGTTGTGTTCAGGTATAATTTTATTTTTTAAATTAGTTTTCTTCTTCGTATTTAATATTTGTAATTTCTCAAAAAATTTAATATCTTTAAGGAATAACATATATTGTCAATAACTGTATTAAATGTAGATGTGCGTCTAGATGCACTCCACTTTTTATTTTTTTAGTGAGTAGGTTAGAGGATCAGTTAGAATTTTAATATATTAGAATATCTATCATTTACTTTGTCTATGCTCTCTTTCATTTATTAGGAAAGAATATTGCGTGGAGGACACGTATTCTATTATTTTTGTTATGTTGAAAGGGAAGATTTTTCAAAGGTAAGCACGTCTAACTTTTATCTATTTCATGTGTTTTGGAGTGTCTTGAACTGATTGGTATCATAATTTTTTGTTTCAAAGTAAGATTCCCCTTCACATCCGTCAACGACTTTGTCTATGGTAAGGAATGTTACAAAAATGGTGTAAATTTTTCGGATTGTATCATTTTTATGGGAATATCTAACGCATGACGCCAAGGAATGGTATAATTCGTTGTTGCAAGACAATGAATGATAGATTTAGAATATAATTCGTTGTTGCATGACGACAAAGAAATGGAAATATCTTATGCATGACGACATGTAAAGGGAAATATCTTACACATGATTTCTGTGTAACCCTTTATCCTATGGTCTGAGAATTTATGTTATTTATATGTAACCCTTCATCCCATGGCTTATTTTCATTATTTGTAATAATTTTCACAAGCATAAGATTGTAATTTCACTATATAGGAGAATCTGAACTCAAGGTACACGTGAAGACGCATATGTTGTTACAACAAACGAGGCATATCTTGTCCTTGTTATTAATTTAAATAATTGCAATGAAAAATAAAATTATGGTGGTTTTGACTGTAATGTTACATTTTTCAGGAATATAACGCTATGAAGTTTCAAATATGTACGATTCCGGGAATGTATTTCATTTGATTAAATAACTGTGCATTATGAGTTGGTCTAATTTACTATTATGTGAAAATAATATTAATCTATATTTATTTATTTTCTGAGAATACATATTTTATGGGATTTGGTGCCTGACGGCGATGGATTCAAAGCATGTATTGACATATATAACAAGGCAAATACAAATGAGCTGAAAAATTAAATGAAACTAGAAGATATGCCTGCCAACAAGATAAAGGGATATGATGAAGATATGGACAAAATATTACAAGACCAGGTTAACCATTGGCTGCAAAAGCACAGTCAAAATTACAGGTAAAGAGATGCAAATTTATCTTGAGGTATTATTACTTCCAACATTTTATTAATTGATCTCCTTTTTCATTTTAGGTTAGTTAGAATTGGAAAAAAAGTAAAGCTATGTCAGATATACAAATTTATATTGCTGTACAATTTAGTATTAAAATATTTTTATAAAAATTATTTCTAACAAGTGTATTAAGAACAAGTATTAATTAAGCAGTGGCGTGGATGCTCTCGAACAAGGACAACCCTACTTTTAAGAATAAAAAATGACATTGTTAAATATAACTAAAGAAAAAAGTCTACGCGTAGAAGTAAAAGGGAGAGACATAAATAGACGTGTAGTAGGAGACTTCTACACAATTGGTGAGACAGAGACATGTTGTGTTTAGGTATAATTTTATATTTTAAATTAGTTTTCTTCTTCGTATTTAATATTTGTAATTTCTCAAAAAATTTAATATCTTTAAGGAATAACATATATTGTCAATAATTGTATTAAATGTAGATGTGCGTCTAGATGCACTGCACTTTTTGTTTTTTTAGTGAGTAGGTTAGAGGATCAATTAGAAATTTAATATATTAGAATATCTATCATTTACTTTGTCTATTCTCTCTTTCATTTATTAGAAAAGAATATTGCGTGGAGGACACGTATTCTATTATTTTTGGTATGTTGAAAGGGAAGATTTTTCAAAGGTAAGCACGTGTAACTTTTATCTATTTAATGTGTTTTGGAGTGTCTTGAACTGATTGGTATCATAATTTTTTGTTTCAAAGTAAGATTCCCCTTCACATCCCTCAACGACTTTGTCTATCGTAAGGAATGTTACAAAAATGGTGTAAATTTTTCGTATTGTATCATTTTATGGGAATATCTCACGCATGACGCCAAGGAAGGAGAGTTATTATTGAATGATGGATTTAGAATATAATTCGTTGTTGCATGACGACAAAGAAAGGGAAATATCTTGTGCATGACGACATGTAAAAGGAAATATCTTACACATGATTTCTGTCTAACCCTTTATCCTATGGTCTGAGAAGTTATGTTATTTATATGTAACCCTTCATCCCATGGCTTCTTTTCATTATTTCTAATAATTTTCACAAGCATAAGATTGTAATTTCACTATATAGGAGAATCTGAACTCAAGGTACACGTGAAGACGCATATGTTGTTACAACAAATCAGGCATATCTTGTCCTTGTTATTAATTTAAATAATTGCAATGAAAAATAAAATTATGGTGGTTTTGACTGTAATGTTACATTTTTCAGGAATATAACGCTATGCAGTTTCAAATATGTACGCTTCCGGGAATGTATTTCATTTGATTAAATAGTTGTGCATTATGAGTTGGTCTAATTTACTATTATGTGAAAATAATATTAATCTATATTTATTTATTTTCTGAGAATACATATTTATGGGATTTGGGGCCTGACAACGATGTATTCAAAGCATGTATTGACATAAATATCAAGGCAAATAAAAATGAGCTGAAAAATTAAATGAAACTACAAGATATGCCTGCAAACATGATAAAGCGATATGATGATGATATGGACAAAATGTTGCAAGATCAGGTTACCCTTTGGCTGCAAAAGCACAGTCAAAACTACAGGTAAAGAGATGCAAATTTATCTTGAGGTATTATTACTTCCAATCTTTTATTAATTGATCTCCTTTTTTATTTTAGGTTAGTTAGAATTGGAACAAAAGTAAAGCTATGTCAGATATGCAAATTTAGATTGCAGTTTAATTTAGTATTATAATATTTTTACAAAAATTATTTCTAACAAGTGTATTAATAACAAGTATTAATTAAGCAGTGGCGTGGATGCTCTCGAACAAGGACAACCCTACTTTCAAGAATAATAAATAACATTGTTAAATATAACTAAAGAAAAGAGCTTACGCGTAGAAGAAAAAGGGAGAGACATAAATAGACGTGTAGTAGGAGACTTCTACACAATTGGTGAGACAGAGACATGTTGTGTTTAGGTATAATTTTATATTTTAAATTAGTTTTCTACTTCGTATTTAATATTTGTAATTTCTCAAAAAATTTAATATCTTTAGTGAATAACATATATTGTCAATAATTGTATTAAATGTAGATGTGCGTCTAGATGTACTTCACTTTTTGTTTTGTTAGTGAGTAGGTTTGAGGATCAATTAGAAATTTAATATATTAGAATATCTATCATTTACTTTGTCTATTCTCTCTTTCATTTATTAGAAAAGAATATTGCGTGGAGTACACGTATTTTGTTATTTTTGATATGTTGAAAGGGAAGATTTTTCAACGGTAAGCACGTCTAACTTTTATCTATTTCATGTGTTTTGGAGTGTCTTGAACTGATTGGTATCATAATTTTTTGTTTCAAAGTAAGATTTCCCTTTACATCCCTCAACGCCTTTGTGTATGGTAAGGCATGTTACAAAAAAGGTGTAAATTTTTCGGATTGTATCATTTTTATGGAAATATCTAACGCATGACGCCAAGGAAGGAAAGTTATTATTGAATGATGAATTTTGAATATAATTCATTGTTCCATGACGATGAATGATGGATTTAGAATATAATTCATTGTTGCACGACGACAAAGAAATGGAAATATCTTATGCATGACGACATGTAAAGGGAAATATCTTACACATGATTTCTGTGTAACCCTTTATCCTATGGTTTGAGAATTTATGTTATTTATATGTAACTCTTCATCCCATGGCTTATTTTCATTATTTCTAATAATTTTCACAAGCATAAGATTGTAATTTCACTATATAGGAGAATCTAAACTCAAGGTACACGTGAAGACGCATATGTTGTTACAACAAACGAGGCATATCTTGTCCTTATTATTAATTTAAATAATTGCAGTGAAAAAAAAAATTATGGTGGTTTTGACTGTAATGTTACATTTTTCAGGAATATAACGCTATGAAGTTTCAAATATGTACGCTTCCGGGAATGTATTTCATTTGATTAAATAATTGTGCATTATGAGTTGGTCTAATTTACTATTATGTGAAAATAATTTTAATGTATATTTATTTATTTTCTGAGAATACATATTTTATGGGATTTGGTGCCTGACGGCGATGGATTCAAAGCATGTATTGACATATATAACAAGGCAAATAAAAATGAGCTGAAAAATTAAATGAAACTAGAAGATATGCCTGCAAACATGATCAAGGGATATGATGAAGATATGGACAAAATATTACAAGACCAGGTTAACCACTGGCTGCAAAAGCACAGTCAAAATTACAAGTAAAGAGATGCAAATTTATCTTGAGGTATTATTACTTTCAACCTTTTATTAATTGATCTCCTTTTTCATTATAGGTAAGTTAGAATTGAAACCAAAGTAAAGCTATGTAATATACACAAATTTAGATTGAGGTAAAATTTAGTATTATAATATTTTTATAAAAATTATTTCTAACAAGTGTATTAATAACAATTATTAATTAAGCAGAGGGATGGATGTTCCCGAACAAGGACAACCCTACTTTCAAGAATAAAAAATGACATTGTTAAATATAATTAAAGAAAAGAGCCTACGCTTAGAAGTAAAATGTAGAGACATAAATGGACGTGTAGTAGGAGATGTCTACAGAATTTGTGAGACAGAGACCTGTTGTGTTCAGGTATAATTTTATATTTTTAATTAGTTTTCTTCTTCGTATTTAATATGTGTAATTTTTCAAAAAAATTATATCTCTAATGAATAACATATATTGTCAATAATTGTATTAAATGTAGATGTGCGTCTAGATGCACTTCACTTTTTGTTTTGTCAGTGAGTAGGTTTGAGGATCAATTAGAAATTTAATATATTAGAATATCTATCATTTACTTTGTCTATTCTCTCTTTCATTTATGAGAAAAGAATATTGCGTGGAGTACACATATTCTATTATTTTTGGTATGTTGAAAGGGAAGATTTTTCAAAGGTAAGCACGTCTAACTTTTATCTATTTCTTGTGTTTTGGAGTGTCTTGAACTTATTGGTATCATAATTTTTTGTTTCAAAGTAAGATTTCCCTTCACATCCCTCAACGCCTTTGTGTATGGTAAGACATGTTACAAAAATGGTGTAAATTTTTCAGTTTGTATCATTTTTATGGGAATATCTAACGCATGACGCCAAGGAAGGAGAGTTATTATTGAATGATGCATTTTGAATATAATTCGTTGTTGCATGACGATGAATGATGGATTTAGAATATAATTAATTGTTGCATGACAACAAAGAAATGGAAATATCTTATGCATGACGACATGTAAAGGGAAATATCTTACACATGATTTCTGTGTAACCCTTTATCCTATGGTCTTAGAATTATGTTATTTATATGTAACCCTTCATCCCATGTTTTATTTTTGTTATTTCTAATAATTTTCACAAGCATAAGATTTTAATTTCACTATATAGGAGAATCTGAACTCGATCGTACACGTGAAGACGCATATGTTGTTACAACAAATGAGGCATATCTTGTCCTTGTTATTAATTTAAATAATTGCAATGAAAAATAATATTATGGTGGTTTTGACTGTAATGTTACATTTTTCAGGAATATAACCCTATGAAGTTTCAAATATGTACGCTTCCGGGAATGTATTTCATTTGATTAAATAATTGTGCATTATGAGTTGGTCTAATTTACTATTATGTGAAAATAATATTATTCTATATTTATTTATTTTCAGAGAATACATATTTTATGGGATTTGGTTCCTGACGTCGATGTATTCAAAGCATGTATTGACATAAATAACAAGGCAAATAAAAATGAGCTGAAAAATTAAATGAAACTAGAAGATATGCCTGCAAACATGATAAAGCGATATGATGAAGATATTGACAAAATATTACAAGACCAGGTTAACCATTGGCTGAAAAAGCACAGTCAAAATTACAGGTAAAGAGATGCAAATTTATCTTGAGGTATTATTACTTCCAACCTTTTATTAATTGATCTCCTTTTTCATTTTAGGTTAGTTAGAATTGGAACAAAAGTAAAGCTACGTAAGGTATACAAATTTAGATTGAGGTACAATTTAGTATTATAATATTTTTATAAAAATTATTTCTTACAAGTGTATCAGTAACAAGTATTAATTAAGCAGTGGCGTGGATGCTCTCGAACAAGGACAACCCTACTTTTAAGAATAAAAAATGACATTGTTAAATATAACTAAATAAAAGAGCTTACGGGTAGAAGAAAAAGGGAGAGACATAAATAGACGTGTAGTAGGAGACTTCTACACAATTGGTGAGACAGAGACATGTTGTGTTTAGGTATAATTTTATATTTTAAATTAGTTTTCTTCTTCGTATTTAATATTTGTAATTTTTCAAAAATTTAATATCTCTAATGAATAACATATATTGTCAATAATTGTATTAAATGTAGATGTGCGTCTAGATGCACTTCACTTTTTGTTTTGTTAGTGAGTAGGTTTGAGGATCAATTAGAAATTTAATATATTAGAATATCTATCATTTACTTTGTCTATTCTCTCTTTCATTTATGAGAAAAGAATATTGCGTGGAGTACAAATATTCTATTATTTTTGGTATGTTGAAAGGGAAGATTTTTCAAAGGTAAGCACGTCTAACTTTTATCTATTTCTTGTGTTTTGGAGTGTCTTGAACTTATTGGTATCATAATTTTTTGTTTCAAAGTAAGATTTCCCTTCACATCCCTCAACGCCTTTGTGTATGGTAAGACATGTTACAAAAATGGTGTAAATTTTTCAGTTTGTATCATTTTTATGGGAATATCTAACGCATGACGCCAAGGAAGGAGAGTTATTATTGAATGATGCATTTTGAATATAATTCGTTGTTATATGACGATGAATGATGGATTTAGAATATAATTAATTGTTGCATGACGACAAAGAAATGGAAATATCTTATGCATGACGACATGTAAAGGGAAATATCTTACACATGATTTCTGTGTAACCCTTTATCCTATGGTCTTAGAATTATGTTATTTATATGTAACCCTTCATCCCATGTTTTATTTTCGTTATTTCTAATAATTTTCACAAGCATAAGATTTTAATTTCACTATATAGGAGAATCTGAACTCGATCGTACACGTGAAGACGCATATGTTGTTACAACAAACGAGGCATATCTTGTCCTTGTTATTAATTTAAATAATTGCAGTGGAAAAAAAAATTATGGTGGTTTTGACTGTAATGTTACATTTTTCAGGAATATAATGCTATGCAGTTTCAAATATGTACGCTTCCGGGAATGTAATTCATTTGATTAAATAATTGAGCATTATGAGTTGGTCTAATTTACTATTATGTGAAAAAAATATTAATCTATATTTATTTATTTTATGAGAATACATATTTTACGGGATTTGGTGCCTGACGGCGATGGATTCAAAGCATGTATTGACATATATAACAAGGCAAATAAAAATGAGCTGAAAAATTAAATGAAACTAGAAGATATGCCTGCAAACTAGAAGATATCGCTTTCAAAGATTCCTATAGGATGAGACTAACATGTGAGAGACATGACATTTTTAGTGGTCCATCAGTTAATAGTGAAATGGGTGTGGAAAAATGATTCGTCCCAAGGTATTTGGTGAAAGTTGGTAAAACTGTGAGGTGATATTATATTGAGTTTGACATCCAGGATTAAATGACGAGGATTACGAAGAAGTAGTATAAATAAGTGGAACAAATGGTTAAGTTGCAACACTGGAGTGGAATGAAAGCTGAAAATAGTTAGTGGGAGAAAATATTAAGCATGAGGCCTTCATGTGGAGGTCATTAATGAGTGTTGTGTTTAGATTGTGAGAGGTCTAAGTATGGAGTTGAGCTGGTTGAGTTGGTAAAGTTGAGATGGTTAGGCTAATAAAGAGTTCAACAATGAGTGTAAATTATGAATATGAATTTGTAGGTGGAAAAATTTCATGAGTATTTGTGGTCGAAAGGCCTTATAGGGCTAATCGAAAATATAAACTAGTATGAGTATTGCTAGTTTCATATCACAAAGAGAAAGATATAGTTGTGAGTACCTAAAAAGAGGTGAAGACACGTGACAAGGAAAAATAACGTATATGAGTATAGAATTTAATGTGAGTCGGAATTGAAGGACACGACAAAGTGCCTTTGAAACTAGAAAGTATGTGCTTGGGTGGAAACCAAGAAAACAACGAAATGATAAGAGTAGTAATAGTAGTGGAAAGAAATGGTTGTTGGGGTACTGTCAGAACAATGAGGACAGCGAAAAAAGTTAAGTACTAAAGAACGTGTGAGTTGGAAATACTCCAGGAATAACTAGTGAATGTGCATGAAAGCGATTAGATGCTTTTGAGAACGACCATGGGTCAGAAAGATGGATAAAGATGAGAATGAGGTAAATTGATGCCGACAAATCCGTAATATTGTTATATTATTACCTACAAATCAGCGAAAGGGAAACGGTAAACCAGAGAAAGTTTAAAGTATTGTGAATTAAAATGTCACAGAACCATGAGAGACGAGTAATTATGAAGGATCAAAGGATAATGAGTATCATAAAAAGGAGATCATGCTTGTGATAAAAGTAATATGGTAAAGATACACACTTGAGGATGCTACTTGGGAGCGGGAGGATGAGATTCTCCGGCTGTGTCCTGAGTTAGCGGATGAGTATGATTTAATTTTGCGGACAAAATTCTAAAAAGTTGGGGTGAATATAACACCTCACAATTTTAAATCAAGTAATTAAAATATTAAGTGAGCAATCAAGTGATGGATTAGTGAAAATCCTAAAGATTATGCCCAAATACAAAGAAAGGGCAAAACGGTAATTAGCCAACACGCAACCCTAGGAAGATAAAAATTGAGTAGAAGGTCTCAGATGGTAAAAATAGCCCTGGAAATGGGTTCAGAACGAAAAATTGAGTGGATAGGCAAGTTTCAGAAAAATCAGTGAATAATGTTTTTCGCGGGTAAAAATACCGCGTTACGATTGCACCGTAAAACGTGCCAGTTGAATTTTGAGCTCTAGGTTTCAAATATGAGTTATAAATGGTTGTTGAGTTAGGAAATATGATTTTGATAAAATTTGATGGAATTAAGTCATTTTGGGGAAAAAATTGATGAATAGTGATTTTCGGTGTAAAAATACTGCGGTATAATTGTACCGATAAGCGTGAAAATTTTATCAGTATTTTTAGGAAAAAAAATATGACATGAACAAGAAAAATACGTAGGTCATG